>NC_068356.1:60933073-60935573 GCF_020536995.1 Dreissena polymorpha
AAAGGAAAAACCAAATAATGATAGCAGTAAAGAACATCCTTTACAAAGAATTTGTAACTGCCAAACCCAAGAGAATCTACATCTCCTAGGCTGTTGGCGTCGTGTGTAGAAATAATTCAGTTTGCAACATTCATATGAGGCCAATCCAACTGTATCTATTGTTCTTTTGGAAACCAAGTTCCAAAGATCTAACATATCAGATCCCTTAACAATGTCATTTAGTTCCACATCTGAATTGGTGGTTACTACCAGCCAATATTTCAAGGGACAGGTCTTTACAGTCCCCAGTAGTAACAAAAACATTGCAAACAGATGCAAGCACATATGCTTGGGGTGCTTGTTTGGGAAATTTGATAACACAAGGTCGTTGGTCCCCATTAGAGAAACAGAGACATATCAATTGCCTAGAAATGGAAGCGGTTTTTCGAGCAATGTCTCATTTTCTTCCACAATTGAGAAATCAAGTTGTTCTAATTCGATCAGACAATACAACGGTAGTTCAATATCTGAACAAACAAAGGGGAACACGTTCAACATATCTATGTATGATAACATGGAAATTTGTCAGTTAGCAATAAAAGAGAATATTCAAATCAAAGCAGCTCACATTGCGGGGAAACTGAATGTTCTACCCGATCAGTTATCAAGAATTCAAATTCAACCATCAGAATGGACTTTGAACAAATATGTAGTACATCAACTTTTTCAAATTTGGGGGTTTCCGTTAATAGACCTGTTTGCATCACATCTGAACAAACAGACACAGATATTTTGTTCATGGATTCCTCATCCAACAGCTTTGGCATTAGATGCGTTGACAATTTCATGGGAAGGGATGTTCGCCTATGCATTTCCACCGATTTGCCTTATTCCGAGAGTGCTACAGTACATACAACAATTCAAATGCACAATAATTTCTAATAGCCCCATTTTGGCCCAGACGCCATTGGTATCCACAATTATTACAACTAGCCATAGCTCATCCAATAAAATTACCAGAAATTCCAACCTGTTGTGCCATCCTCAATCTCAAATTCTTCATCCGAATCCAGGGGTGTTTCCAATTAGTGGCATGGTTGTTATCGAACAGGACACCTTGCAACAACAGGGTTTCAGAAAAAGCTAGAAAATTACTTAGATCCAGTTGGCGGTCAGGCACACAAGCTGATTATAATGCCAAGTATAAACGATTCTGTAGCTGGTGTGCACAAAGGAAAATTAATCCATTTGAAGCAACTATAATCCAGTGTGCGGACTTTTTTGCAGATTTATTTCATGATGGATTGCAATATCGTACAATTTCTGGCTATAGGTCAATGCTGTCTGCAATTTTACCACCTGTGGGAGAAAGACCCATAGGGCAACATCCACATATAATAAGAATATTAAAGGTAGTATTAAATGAGCGTCCTCCGGTATGTAGACTAGCTCCAGAATGGGACCTCCATGTTGTTCTTAAAGCTTTACAAAAATATCCCTTTGAACCAATGGCTAAAACAACACTTAATATGTTACTTACAAGACAATTTTTCTTGTAGCAATCACAACGTTTCGCAGGGTCGGAGACGAAGACCTGGTGAACAGCTGTTCATTTTGATTTGAAAACCTGCTATTCGTTATGTCATGTAAAGCTGGTTAAGATCTGGAGCATAGCTGTGTTTTGCTGTTGAACATCTGACGAACACCCAATGCATAGCTAAGCATTTATATTTTAAACAGCTTACGAAGAGCTGAAATCTAACAGTCAACTTCACATACCTGATGCCTACGTTACATCTGGCGATCTTCAACATTAGCGCAAGATTAAAAGTCGTGGGAACCGACAAAATTACACTGTTCTCGGTAGTTATAAGTGATATTTTTATATATTGAAGCTAGTGGGCGCTTTCCTTATTCAGCCGCGAAAACGGCACTATGTTATCATCACAAAGAGTACTAAAAAGAAAATCTACTGTAATAAATACATATTTTTTATTCCCAACCTACATTTACAGGGATTTTCCTTGATTTATGCGTCTCTTTTTTATTCATTTATTTGTTAAGTAAGAAAATGCCAGTTCCTTATTCGATTTGAATATTAAGGGATAAGGAACAGTTCACTATTCCTTATTCGAATAAGGAATAAGGAACTTAAAAAAAGGAACCAACTTATCACTCATCAATTATCAGGGGCCAATTATTAATATTAAGATACATTTGGATCAAACGAAGTTTCCATTCCAAATATAATTAGGTCAATTACATTCTATTACAAGGTCTACCTCTGTTTTGTTTTATTCTTTAATTTTTGGACATGTATGCTAGTAATCGTATGAGGCTTGTTTATGTGTTCAATTCTGTGTTGATGTCGTTCTTGTTGTTTGAATTTGGGTTTTGGTGAAGATGTGGCAAAGGTTTACTGAGATTTCCGGGTGACTTCGTAGTGACAAATTATTAGAGAGAGGGTGGCTGTCACTATGGCTGAAGAAAGAAACATTTGGCAGACCACATTTAAGGCATT